>NW_024870870.1:3972500-3975000 GCF_019054845.1 Dipodomys spectabilis | reverse complement strand
TTCAACTGCTGTTCACATAGAACCCTTCTCCATTTCAAGCTTCAAAGTTCTCGTTTAAATATTTGCTACTACCACCAAGATCTGCACCTGCGGCGGCTCCACCCGGGCCCGCGCCCAAGGCTTCAAGGCTCACCACAGCGGCCCTCCTACTCGTCGAGGCGTAGCATCCGAGGGGCTTCCTCGCGGGGCGGGGGGAGAGTGGGGCGGCGGGGGCAGACACCCGGACTACGTGACACCCCCTTCCCCCTGGGGTCCCGCGCCGCTCCCGTCCCGTAGCCGACTGCCGGCGACGGCCGGGTATGGGCCCGACACTCCAGCGCCATCCATTTTCAGGGCTAGTTGATTCAGCAGGTGAGTTGTTACACACTCCTTAGCGGATTCCAACTTCCATGGCCATGGTCCTGCTGTCTATATCAACTAACACCTTTTCTGGGGTCTGATGAGCGTCGGCATCAGGCACCTTAACCCGGCGTTCGGTTCATCCCGCAGCGCCAGTTTTCCTTACCAAAAGTGGCCCCTAGGCACTCGTATTCCACGCCCGGCTCCATGCCAGCGAGCCGGGCTTCTTACACATTTAAAGTTTGAGAATAGGTTGAGATCGTTTTGGCCCCAAGACCTCTAATCATTCGCTTTACCGGATAAAACTGCTCGGGTTTTCTCTCTTTCGTCTGCGAGAGCGCCAGCTATTCTGAGGGAAACTTCGGAGGGGCGCCGGGGAGTGGGTCTTCCGTACGCCACATTTCCCGCGCCGCGCCGAGTGGCTGGGATTCGGCACTGGGCTCTTCCCTGTTCACTCGCCGTTACTGAGGGAATCCTGGTTAGTTTCTTTTCCTCCGCTGACTAATATGCTTAAATTCAGCGGGTCGCCATGTCTGATCTGAGGTCGCGTCTCGGAGGAAGGAAAGCAAAGGGCGGCGGACGGGCTCTCGGCGCGCGAGGGAGGCAGTGTCAGCGGCAGCGGCAAAGGGGGAAAGCCACGCCCCTGCAGCACGGGAAGGCCCCGTGGCCCGACGACCATCCAGGGGATGGGGGGGGGTGGGTGGGACACGATACGGCACGAGAGGGGACGGATGCGGGCGGGACCCGGGGCCGGCACGGCAACGCGGGGTGGCGCGTGGGGAACCCTCCCCGGGGAAGACATGCGCGTCTGGCCGAAGGCACGACCGCGGAGTCCCGCGGGACCGTCCACCTCGGCGTGTGAGTCCGCGGGACATGGGAGCCCTCAACACACTCGCTCGGGGCCGGCGGCCGCGGCACAGGGCCGCCCTGACCCGACTCGAGCGCCCAGCGCAAAAACGTCATCCCCCAGTTCGGGCACCGCGGAACACAGTGCAGGGCGGGACAGACAAGACCTGGCCACGGGCTCGTCTCTGCGCAGATACCAACCCCCCCCCCCCCCCCCCGGGATGACCAGTCACTCACTCGATCGCTCTAAAAGCCAGACGGGACCGCGAAGCTACGACCGCCAGAGTCTGAACTTAGGGGGACGGAGGGCCCCCGAAAGGGGACCCTGCGAAGGGACACCCCCAGCCGCGCCACCCCGCGGGGCAAGGCAACTCCCGGAGGGTGATTGATCATCAAGCGACGCTCAGACAGGCGTAGGCCTGGGAGGAACCCGGGGCCGCAAGTGCGTTCGAAGTGTCGATGATCAATGTGTCCTGCAATTCACATTAATTCTCGCAGCTAGCTGCGTTCTTCATCGACGCAGGAGCCGAGTGATCCACCACTAAGAGTCGTACCAATCGGGTCGTGGCCCGATGAGGGGCACATGCGGCCGGCACGGCGCTGTTTTCCCGGTCCCGCACCCCCAAACCCGAGAGGGGAGAGGAGGGCATGGGCGGGTCACCTCGGGCCGGCCAGCAGAGACAGAATGAGAACGAGACACGGAGGGGGTCAGACAGATGAGACACGGGGACGGGGACGCCCGGCACCACGGCCACGCCAGCGCGGCGGGTGCGGCGGGCGGGTGCTCGGACGCCCTCGACCCCACAGGTGCCCCGGGGGTGCCCACACCCGAAGCCCGGGCTGCGGGAGAAGCGGCCCCCACGCGAGCGAGCGTAGGCTGCCCTGACCTGGGATGGGGGCGGAGTCTGGGAGAGACCGGGGACCTGCCTCCTCACGGGCCCGCCGCCCCGACTCCTTGGACGGACGGGCGACCCTCGATGGGTCTTTAATCCTCTGCACCATAACGCGATACCAGGTACCTGGACACGAGAGGGCGGATGAGCGATTTGGGGGGGGCAGCGACGCCTGGGAGGCGGCCACCGTGCACCCTCCCCACCCGTGAGCCGCACCACCGCCGGCCCCACCCGCCGCCACTCCCCCCAACCACACGGGGGAGGGGGGTGAACAGAGCCGTGGGACGCGGCAAGCCCGGTAGCGGAGGCCACCCCACCAGAGGCGGGATAAGGTGCCATTGCGGGGAGCCGGTCCCAGACCGGGCCACTGAGGCCGCGGGGGGCGAGGGCGGGGCGGAAGGGAAGGCGAAGGCGGACCGAGA